>NC_071097.1:7300909-7305909 GCF_027358695.1 Spea bombifrons
TATATATATATACACAAAATATATATATATATATATATATACACAAAATATATATATATATATATATATACACAAAATATATATATATATATATATATACACAAAATATATATATATATATATATATATACACAAAATATATATATATATATATATATATACACAAAATATATATATATATATATATATATACACAAAATATATATATATATATATATATACACAAAATATATATATATATATATATACACAAAATATATATATATATATATATATACACAAAATATATATATATATATATATACACAAAATATATATATATATATATATACACAAAATATATATATATATATATATACACAAAATATATATATATATATATATACACAAAATATATATATATATATATATAACACAAAATATATATATATATATATATACACAAAATATATATATATATATATATACACAAAATATATATATATATATATATATACACAAATATATATATATATATATATACACAAAATATATATATATATATATACACAAAATATATATATATATATATATACACAAAATATATATATATATATATACACAAAATATATATATATATATATATACACAAAATATATATATATATATATATATACACAAAATATATATATATATATATACACAAAATATATATATATATATATATACACAAAATATATATATATATATATATACACAAAAATATATATATATATATATATATATATATATACACAAAATATATATATATATATATATATACACAAAATATATATATATATATATATACACAAAATATATATATATATATATATACACAAAATATATATATATATATATATATACACAAAATATATATATATATATATATATACACAAAATATATATATATATATATATATACACAAAATATATATATATATATATATATATACACACAAAATATATATATATATATATATATATATACACACAAAATATATATATATATATATATATATATACACACAAAATATATATATATATATATATATACACACAAAATATATATATATATATATATATACACAAAATATATATATACACATATATACACAAAATATATATATACACAAAATATATATACAAAATATATATATACACAAAGAGAGAATTCTTACCTGGGAATTCCTTTTCCTTGTCCATTTCCAGGTGGCACATGAGAAGAGAAGGCTCCGCCTACCAGGTAGGGCAGGAAATACTATAAAAAAAGGAGACCTCCCCCTTCCTCCCCAGTGTGGTTAAAAAGAAAGACTCAGGCAAATAATAGACAAGCAAAAGTAAATTTAATGGGTGGGAGTAAAAGTGTGCCACCTGGAAATGGACAAGGAAAAGGAATTCCCAGGTAAGAATTCTCTCTTTCCCTTGCCATTCCAGGTGGCACATGAGAAGATTTAGCAAGATAGGGAGGGAAGGATTCCAGTCTGCAGGACACGACGACCAAATTGAGACTCGTCAGAGAGATGAAGGTTCAGCCTGTAGTGCCTTACGAACGTATGAATCGACCTCCAGGTCGCTGCCTTGCAAATGAGAGACGGATTCACCCCGGAGAGTTCAGCCCAGGATGTCGAGACGGATCTGGTCGAGTGTGCCTTCAGGCCGGAGGGAGGCACTCTTCCCGCGGAGATGTAACATAAGGTGATTGCGTCCTTAAGCCAGCGGCTTATGGAAGCCCTGGACACTACTCTGCCCCTGCGGGTCCCCGCAAAGGACAGGAATAGTGCGTTGGATTTCTTCCAGGCGGATGTACGCGAGAGATAAGACAGGATACATCTCCGCAGGTCTAGCGAGTGGAGTTCCAACTCCATGGGATTCTTGGGATCCGGACATAACGTAGGTAAGACGATCTCCTGATCAGAAAGGAAAGGTGAGACAACTTTAGGGAGAAACTCCGGTGGTAAACGGAGGATAACGCAGTCCGGCAGAATCTTGAGAAAAGGTTCCACTCTGGAGAGAGCCTGGAGCTCACTCACCCTCCTAGCAGAAGCGAGTGCTACTAGAAGGACAACCTTGTAGGTGAGCAGCTTTAGAGAGGTATCCTCTAGAGGCTCAAAAGGAGATGTGGTGAGTTGGTGCAAAACGAGGTTAAGGTCCCAAGGTGGAACCGACGGACGGAGCCTAGGGCGAAGTCTGCACATCCCCTTAGAAAATCTGGAGATCCAGGGATGGGAAGCCAGATTGGAGTCCAAGCAGTTGCTGAGAGCTGAGATCTGAGATCTGGACCTTGATAGTAGCAGGTTGTAACCCGTTATCAAAGCCGTCTTGTAAAAAGCGTAGCACCTCATGGATGGATGGAGAGGATACTTCGTGCCCATAGCACCAGGTGATGAACGTTTCCCAAACCTTCTGGTATTTAGCAGCCATAGTTTTCTTGCGGCTGGAGAGAATCGTTTCCACTACCGATGAAGTTAATCCCCTTGAGGTCAGGATCTCCCTTCAGAAGCCATGCTGAGAGGTTGAGCCGGGAGGGATCTGGGTGGAGAACAGGGCCTTGAACGAGAATATCCCTCACCTGAGGAAGAAGCATGTGCTCGTCTACGGCCAGGTTGATAAGGTCCGAAAACCAGATTCTTCGAGGCCAGAAAGGAACAACCAGGATGACACTGAGGGTTTTCTCGAATCTTCCGGAGCACTCTGGAAATAAGGGGAAGCCGAGGAAAAACATACGCGAGATTGAAATCCCAGGTCTGCGAGAGTGCTTCCAGGGCTCGGGGACGGCCGACTGGAGAGAGAGAAAAAAACTCCTGTACCTGTTCGGTTAGGTGCGTGGCCATCAGGTCTATCTGAGGAGTACCCCATTTCTCCGTGATGAAAGCGAAGACCCTTTTGTGTAAGGACCATTCTCCCGGAAGTACCGAGTTCCTGCTGAGGTAATCCGCCTCCTGATTCAGTGAACCCTTGAGATGAACCGCGGAGAGAATGCAGAGACTGAACTCCGCCCATCGGCAGATCTGAGCGGTCAGGGTCTGCAGGCGCCTGCTTCTGGTGCCATCTTGTTTGGACAAATAGGCTACAACGGTGACGTTGTCTGAAAGGATCCTGATGGACCTGTGTCGCAGGATTGTAGACCAGAACCTTAGAGCCCTCCAGACCGCTAACAGAAATTTGATGTGCAGGTCTGATTCCCGAGGAGACCAAGTTCCCTGGGTAATATTGCTTCCCATAACAGCACCCCAGCCTCTCAAACTGGCGTCGGTGGAAATTACCACCCAGACTCTCGTCTGCCAAGAGAGCCCCTGTGAGAGATTCTGGCTGTCAGCCACCATCGGAGTGACTCCCGAACGAAGGGGGAAAGTTGGACGTTCTTGCGAAAGGACATCCTGGAGCGATCCCAGAGATCCAGCAGGAACTGTGGAGGAGGTCTTGCATGAGCAAGTGCCCAGGGAACCGCTGAGATGGAGGAGGTCATTAGGCCGAGCCAAGACATGATGGCTCTAATGGACACTGACTTGTTCGTTAGAACCGCTTGTGTGAATTCCCTCAATCTTGGGATCTTGTCCCGAGGGAGAAACGTCCTCTGTACGTGTGAATCGAGGATCATTCCCAGAAAGGTACGACGTCTGTTTGAAAGTAACTGTGACTTGAGTCTGTGTACTAGCCATCCTAGGTCGTGGAGGGTCCTGAGAAAAAAACTCCAGATGGGACTGGAGCAAAGTTGCTGAGACCGCTACGAGGAGCCAATCGTCCAGATATGAGACCACCTCTATGCCTATTTGCCTCAGGAAGGCCACGACCACCGACATGAGCTTCGTGAAGATCCGAGGTGCTGAAGCAATTCCAAACGGAAGAGCCCGAAACTGAAAATGTCGAATCGCTTGAGGTAATGGAACCGCCAGACGGAGGAATCTTGGTGGTCTCTTCTGATGGGAACATGTAAATAGGCATCCCGCAGATCTATGGTGACCATGAAGTTCCCTGAAGAAATGATCTCTGTGGCGGACTTCAGGGATTCCATCCGGAACCTGTTGTATCTGATACAGGTGTTCACCACCTGTAGGTTGATTATTAGCCTGAATTTCCCGGATGGCTTTGGACAAAGACTTGGGAGTAGGTTCCCTCTCCTATCTCTTGATGAGGAACCGGGACCAGAGCTCTTCGAGAATTAAGTTGTTGAGCGTGGAGAAGAAACCCGATCTTTTCCAAGGATCTGCAGGGGGCATGGACAGCAGGAATTCCCGGGCAGGTAGGTGAGTAAGCTCCAGAGCATAGCCTTGTTCTATGATACGAAGGACCCAGGGGTCTGAGGTGATCTCTTCCCAGGCATGAATGAAACCGGTCAACCTGCCCTCTACCTGAAGCCTGCTGGCATCAGAACCTTCCTGCTTTACTGTCCCTGCCTACCCCGAAAGGACTGGTAGTCCTGATTGGAGGTTCAGGGCCTGTAGGACTCTCTCTCTCTTGGAGCTCTGTAATAACTCGATCTGAAACAAGGTGGTCCTTTCCTCTGAGGTAACCAGTGCTTTTCCCCCGTGGTGGATTCTAGGATCGTGTCGAGATCGCTGCCGAAGAGGTGGCTCCCCTGGAACGGAATGCTGCACAGCTTGTGTTTAGAGGCATTATCAGCAGACCATGACTTAAGCCAGAGTGCTCGCCTAGAAACCGCTGAAAGCGCAGTGGCTTTAGCAGACGTACGGACTGATTCAATGGAGGCATCGGAGATGAAATCAACTGCTAAGCAGGTGTCGGACAGGTTGCTAGTGACCTGCACAGTCTCTCGAATAGCTGCAAAGTCTTCCACCGCCTGTTGGAGCCAGATTTTAATGGCTCTAGAAGTTGACACCATAGCAATCGCTGGACGAAATTCGCCGCTGCTGCTTCAGAAGACCTTTTGGCAGACCTCAGCCCTCTGGTCCATGGGGTCTTTGAAATGGGCCGCGTCTACCAACGGAATGGCTATTTTTTTTTTTTTTTTTTTTTTTTTT